>NC_134704.1:59681120-59683620 GCF_043290135.1 Rhipicephalus microplus | reverse complement strand
GAGCAGGACGGGGCGTCGTCCACCAGCAGCCAGGAGCCGCCTGCGAAGGCGCCGCAAGGGAGGCGGCGTAGTCTCAAACCTAAGCCGAAAGTCCCTACCGACCGGAGACTGGAGGACAAGGCAAAAGAAAACAGCGCTGGGAAGCAGGATGGTCCTGGAGGCGGCTAGCCGAGGGCTGGTCGTGAAGGGTAAGCGCCATGCTCCGGGCCTACTCCTTTAGCGAACAAGTCACTATGGCATTAACTCCGCCATTCAGTATAGCTACGCTTAACGTCAGAGGGTTGGCGGCTAGGCGTAGGCAAAGTCAGCTCTATCGGTTGCTCACAGACCAAGACATAGACGTCCTAGCCGTCCAGGAAACTAAGGTAGACGGAGAGGAGGAGACCGGGAGCATGGTGCGCCGTTTCACTGACCGATATTACGCGGTCGTAAGCCACTCGATAGGAACGTCCGCGGGTTGTGTTCTTTTTGTAAAAAAATTGCAAAGCCTTCTTGTGCAAAGTGTTTTTTCATGCCAGTCGGGCAGAATTGTTTATTGTGACTTTGTTTATGGTGCCACTGAATTCAGAGTTATATGCGTATACGCACCGAATAGTGTAGAAGAGCGTGCTCAGTTTTTTTCTAACCTGTTTCAGTGGACAAAGTGTGATAAGAGGGTGGTTTTGTTAGGTGATTTTAACTGTGTTTTAAGGGCTCGCGATAGAGTCAATAGCACTGGCGTTCGAGACAAAAGCAGTGACGTGCTAGGCAAATTAATAACCGAAAATGACTTGGAAGACGTGTATGAATGTGTGGCAGCAAATCGCGAAGTGATCTACACGCGATTTCATGGCAATAGCCATGCACGTTTAGACCGCATATACCTATCCCTAGATGTATTGCCTATGTGTCACGATTTTTCGGTTGAGCCAGTGTCGTTTTCAGATCACTGTTTGGTTGTGTGTCGCATAGGCATGAAGAAACAGCGTAAGGTTTTCAACTGGGATTTATGGAAACTGAACGCATTGTTACTAAAAGATGAACCATTTTTAGAAGCAGTGCACGAGACCATTAATGAAGTGCTTATGGAAAAAACGGAAACAGTAGCAGAGAAATGGGAGTGTTTAAAGCAGAAGGTGAAAATGAAAGCGCTTGACAGATCGAGCACGCTAAAATTCGAAGCGCAAATAAAAGAAAGAAGTCTTAAGAAAACACTGCAGCAGCTGATAGCCCTAGAAAGTCGGGAGCCTGGGACTTGCAAAGACGAGGTGCGCAGTGTCAAGGAAAAATTAGAACTGCATGACAGAGAGCGTTATCGAGGCGCCTGGGTTCGCGCGCGCGCAAATGATCTTGCCGCGGGTGAGACGCCCACAAAAAGGGCGCTTGGTCTCGAAAAAGCGCAAGGACGCCGAAACCACATCGATAAGGTCTATTGCAACGGGACTCTCGCGAGCGACAATGAAAGCATCGAACGGGCCTTTGTTGCGTATTATCAGTCACTTTTTGCAATTCGAAAAGCGAATGTACATGGTTTTAAAGAAGAGTTTCTCAAGCGCTTGCCGCGGCTTAGTGACGACACAAAAAAGCTTTTAGAAGGCAGAATAACGGAAGGTGAAGTGGAACGCGCGATTGGTCATCTGAACCCCGGAAAGTCACCGGGACCCGATGGCCTAACCGCAGCATGGTATAAGACGTTTAGAATAGAACTGTCCCCGGGGTTAGCTGAGCTGTTCAATGAGGCGTACGAACGGAAAACTCTGCCGCCCTCCTTCAGCAAAGCGCATACGATATTAATTCCTAAAACGGACGAAGGGGAAAAACTTAAACTGGTGACATCGTATAGGCCCATATCGCTGACCAATGTCGACTACAAGATTTTTATGAAGGTTCTGGCAGCGCGACTTCAAGGTGTCATTAAAGAAATTGTTGGAGAGCACCAAACTTGTGGAATCAAAGGCAGAACCATTAGCTCAAACATTCACAAGATGCGGTGTGTGCTGGAGTGTTGTGACGAAGATTCACTTGGCGTTGCTGTGCTCCAGATAGACCTGGAGAAAGCTTTTGATTGTGTTGCGCATGATATTTTGTTTGTCATCTTAGATCATATTAATGTCGGTTCCATCATCAAGGAGGGAGTGGCCTTGGCGTACCAGAACTGCACAACACGTTTAATTGTTAACAAGTCTTTGGGGGCCCCCATTCACGTAATGCGTTCTGTGCGTCAAGGCTGCCCCCTCAGTCCACTTTTGTTCTGTATTTACATCGAAGCGATGTGCTTAGCGATAAATGAAAATGAAAAAATTCGTGGCTTCAGCTTGGCGGCAGTGGAAGTTAAGCTGCTGGCATATGCAGACGACATTGCGGTGTGTTGTACGAACAAAGAAAGTGTAGAGGAAACGATAAGTGTTGTGAAACATTTTTGTAGCGTCACAGGAAGCCGCGTAAACTGGGCGAAATCTCTTGGGCTTTGGCACGGAAGGTGGCCTTCAAAGCCGGACCTTTTTGCGAATGTGCACTGGAC
>NC_134704.1:59668620-59671120 GCF_043290135.1 Rhipicephalus microplus | reverse complement strand
TTCACTCGTCTCTTCTGACCATCTTCGGTTTCAGCACTTGTCGATGGTTCTGCAACTTGCTAAGAACGGTTCGACAACAGACAACACACGACACAAGCAAGTGCCCTCGGTCACCCGACAGAACACCAGACAAAGTATAGTACAACATATACCTATCTACGTGTCTATCGGAATTTTGTTCCCTCTACATCAAGAGGCACATGTGGGACACAAGACTCTTAAAATGACAACTCAATATTTTTTTTCCACGTACAACAACGTAACGAATAAGAATACCACAAAGTTGGCCCCTTGAGATCACTCTGAACGAGAGCGCTCAGCCCAGGTCGTGATGAGGTCAAAATTTTGCCCCGAATCGCCAGCCAGAAACCGAAAGGTTGAGAAGGTACTAGCTAGAACGCACTGCTCAATGCACCTGCATTAACGTTTACTTTTCCCTTTTTTTTTCTTTAGCGAACGTCAAAGTTGCGCTGTGGAGCAACATGCTCCACCTCAGTAACCGGCCACTTTTAGGCGACGATACCTATGCGGCACCAAGAGCGGCTCACACTTTCGACGTTGTACAGGGGAACAACGATACGGCTTGCTACTGATTGACTCCTCACCGCTTAGCTCGATATCGTGTTCGACCACCGTCGCGTCTCCGGGACGGTCCGACAACACATACCCAAACTCGGAAACAATCTTTCTCAGGTTCTCTTTCTCAGGTCCTCCTTCACTTAAGCTAGGCTCTAGGTTTATCTGCTCCCGGATTACTTTCGATCCCCCTTCGATCACCTCACTAGAACTCAAATTTTCTGCTTCCTCTTCCTCTGAAGCCTTCAACAGCCGATTTACGACCGCTTGATATTGAACATTGGGTTTCATCAAGTTGTAAATTTTGTTCTGCCGCCTTCCTACTTGCACCTCATAATTTGTATCGCAAGGCTTCGATAATACTTTGGCGGGCCCTTCCCAATCAACCTCAAGCTTGTTCCTTTTGGATGGCTGCAGCCGCATTACCTGATTATCAACTTCAAAAGCGCGCTTCTTCCCCGATTTCTCGTAGTGCTCCTTCGACAGCACTTTTGCCGCGTTTTTCTGGCTTTCCACGAGCGCTTCAATTTGGCTTTCCACTAGCGCTTCAATCGAGAGATCCTCACTCTGCCCTCGAATGAGCGTCTCTCGATCAACTCTCGGCAGCTCGCTCCAACTTTCCGCTACAGGCGAGAGCGTTGCAACCCTCTCGCTCTGACTCAATGGCGCCACGTCGTCTCCCCCAGCGCATACCGCGCCGGCCGCTCCCGCGACGGGCCGCTCGCGTGACTGCTCACATGACTCATGCGGAAAATTTCCTTTCTGGGGTTCCGTCGACCCGCCGACAAGGTCACTTGAGAGTTCACCGCATGGAACCAAGTCAAGCTTCCGCGAAAGCTTTCGCGCTTGCGATCGCGTGGGAGCCATGCACGCTAAGTTGGGGAAGAACGATTTGCCCTGCTCTTTGAGAAGCTGCTCCGAGTTGTTGGAGAAAAGATAAGAAAAACGACCATTCAGCGCGGCAGACACAGCCGCTTCGGTGCAAAGCTTACCGAACGGGCCTTCAATGACAACGGTGGCGATTGGTAAGCGAACACTCTGCTCCTCGGCGACTTGCCTGATCCACGCGCATTCTCCTGTGAAGTCATCCGAAGACACCAATGAAGGATGGACAACGTCCATGGTTGCCGCTGAGTCTCTAAGTGCTCGGCACGTTTTCTCATTGACCCTAATTTCTTGGAGATACGGCTCCAACAACCGCATGTTTTTTTCTGATTCTCGGATCGTTGCGAAGGCAAATTTTTCCTGACAGTTTCTCGCGATGTGCCCTTCCTTTTTACAGTTGTAGCAGATTAGCGGCTTCCGTTTGTTTTCCGATTCAAATGCCAGTGTGGTAGAAACCTCACTCGATTTCTCCGCTTCTGTTTGCCCTTCCCCTACACTGTCCTTCGTAAGAGACGGGTCCTTCTTGAAATTACGGTGCGGAGCGGGTTTCCGTTGATCAGGTTTCTTTGAAAAGCCTTCTTTTCTCTCATACTTTTCAACGCGCACTGCCCTGCTGTGCAACTTTCGGCGAGTATAATACTCCTCAGCTAACTCTGCTGCTTTGTTTAGCTGTACTTCCCCAAGTCTGTCCTGCAGCCAAAGTCTGACATTATCCTCGATGCAGCGGTAGAATTGCTCCAATGCAACGCATTCCACCACTTTATCGCGGTCGTCATAAACACCTTCGCCCTTGAGCCATTCAATTAAATCGGCTTTAAGACGAAACGCGAAGTCAACATGTGACTCATTCCCCTTTTCAGCATACCGGAACCTTTGCCTGAAAGCCTCGGGTGACAACTTGTAACGTCTCAAGAGCACTTCCTTAACCTCGTCATAGCTCTCAAACGCTTCCCTAGACAAGCAAGTTAATGCGTCGGACACTTCGCCGGGAAGAAGAGCTAGCAGGTTCCGCGCCCAAAGAGACTGCTCCAAAGCATTT